>NC_086171.1:73976168-73981168 GCF_023053635.1 Elgaria multicarinata webbii | reverse complement strand
GTCTCTCCACGGGCCTCCCCTGACGGGGTTGGGGGACCTTCCTTTGTCACCCCCAGCTCAGACCGCCCGGTTCAGAGTGGGTGAGTAGGGTTGGCCCCAAAGGTAGGTCCTATCTCCCAAGCTAGGCCGCTGGGCTCAAAACTGGGAGCCTCAAACCTACCAATCGCTGTAAAGAGCGCCAGTAGATGCTCACCAAATTATAACCCCTATGGATGCCCGTACCTAGCGCCACAGGGTGCGACAAGCAACTTGGTTAGTCGCTGCCCCCCCACCTAGCTGTGATCAAGCTGGCAATGCCCTCTTGCAGATCTTTCAAGAATAAATCATTCCCGGTGTCAGATAGGTGTACACCATCTTGCCTATAAAGCTCCCTCCGGCTCAAATTAATATAAGGGTGTTGTAAACTGCAATCGCCATATTTGCACAGTTCTCTATAAATCTCCGTGTTGACTTTCTTGCGAGCTTTTTCCATAGCCTTGTGGTCATGACCATTCCGCCAGACGAACCTGGGCAGAATGCAGGACCACATAATAACCACCCCAGGCCATCGCTGTCTAATGGCCTGGAAGTCAGCGAAGGCCTGCCAGATGAGAGCCTTGCCCTTGAGCAAGCCCAGGTCATTCCCGCCCAGGTGTATTACCAGCACCTGAGGGGGAGGGCCGCGTAATTCCTGAAACAAGGTGGGCAGAAGGCGCTCCCACCGCATTCCGCGTCGGCCCCACCACTGAAGGTTAGCTCGACGACTCATGCCCAACTGGGTCCCGAAAGAAGAGTGCGACGCCCTCCTGCCGGCCCAGAAGATCATACTGTGGCCACAAAGCACCACTCGCACAGGGGCTCGGCCACTCCAGAGATCTGAAACAGATATGGCGAAATCAACTTTCAAACAAACAGTGAACTAAAACTTGGGCAATTGTCGCACATATCCCTTGTAGGCCTTAGACCGCCATCTCCCGATCGCCTGGATGCTATCCGCAGGCAAACCTATGTTAGCCGCTGTGGATGCAGCTCCAATTCTGAAAGAATGGGTGCCAAAGTGTACACCCTGCAAACCAAGTGCATGGAGTGCCTTCTTTGAAACGGCCCAAAACTGGAATTTCGTCAAGGGAGAAAAGTCCTGATGACAGAAAAGTATACCGGGGTTTTTTCCTCTAACTTGCAAGAAGTCCCCTAATGCTGTTACTGGGCACAGCTCGTCCATAGATGCTCGGCCCAGTAACACTAGTTGACCTTTGGCTTCTTGGTCGGTTTTGCATCGTCGGAGAGTAATTGACACTTGACCTGGTTCCCAATGCACATCCTGCAGTTTTAAAGCTCTCCCCGTGGTATCATGTTTGGACAGAGCTAGCAGCTCAGAAATCCTAAAGGCTCCGAAAAAGGCCGTTAATGCTGCAGCGTGGAACAACTTTGTCTCAAAAACCGACGAGCAAATTACCCTCCACTGTGATTGCAGGCCCATCAAAATCTCAGGAGAGATAGGATGTCTGCTGTCTGGCCGGCTTGGCGATTCCCTGGTCCATCCTTTGAGTATATGACGTACTCGAAAGTCATTGGTGTTATCACACCACCCCTGGGACTTGGATATAAATGCCAATGCTGCCAGCTTACCCGCAATGGACTTGGAAGAGAGGCCCCTCTGTCTGGATGCCACGCAAAATTCAAGTAAATGTTCCGCTGGAATGGGCCATTCTTCACGAAGTCCTCTGTCTGTTCTAAACGCTGAGAATTCCCTACCTGCTCTGCGATATGCTGCCTTAGTACTGGGAGCTACTGATTCCCACACGGCACGGTCAACTTCCTGTCTCCAATCTCCCATAAGAAGTCTGGCATTGGTTCCGGAAGCTGTCTGGCCCTCGGTGCCAGCTCCCGGAACCTCTGAAACTGTTGACGCGATAGGGCGTCAGCAATTGTATTTTCTAAACCAGGGATATGTCTAGCTCTAAATGATATGTTGTGCATAAGGCAATGCAACGTGAAGTGTCGAACCAAACTCATGACCCTGGGATTCCGAGATGACAAGGAGTTGATGACTTGAACGGTGGCGAGGTTGTCGCACCAAAAGTGCACTACAGAATTGGCTAATTCGGAAGCCCAAATATGGGCTGCAACGTAAATTGGGAACAGCTCCAAAAACGTTAGGTCTTTGCAAATTGAGGACTGTAACCATTCAACCGGCCACCGTTCCGCACACCATCTGTCACCCCAAATCATCCCGAATCCCAAAGCACCCGATGCATCAGACTGAATTTGCATCTCCGCCTCGATTAATAAATCTCGACGCCAAAAGGAAATGCCATTAAATCTGTTCAGGAATTGCAACCATATGCCCAAATCCTCTCTCATGTCTCTGGTGATGCGGACATGATGATGGGGACGATGCAGTCCCTTCATAGCGTCACACAGTCTACGCAGGAAGGGACGGCCTGGTGCGATCACACGGCAGGCAAAATTAAGGTGCCCCACAATTTGTTGTAATTGAATTAATGTTAACTTCTTTGCCTGTCTCAGTGTGTTTAAGCGATCGCGTAGGTCAGTCAACTTATCCTGGGGTAAACGGCAGCACTGGTTCATCGAGTCTAACTCGATTCCTAAGAAAGTGATGGTGGACAGGGGACCCTCCGTCTTTTCGTGTGCCAATGGAACACCCAGCTCCTCCATCAAAGCTTGGAATTCCTGCATCAGAAATGCGCACTGCTTATTGTTTGCAGGGCCAGCAAACAAAAAGTCATCTAAATAATGCACGGTGCTGGTGAGACCAGTCTTATGTCGTACGGCCCACTCAAGGAATGAGCTGAATCTCTCGAATGTGGCACAGGAAATGGCGCAACCAAATGGGAGCACCCTGTCCACATAATGTTTACCCAGAAAAGAGAAACCTAGTAAGTTGAAATCCTCTGGGTGTATGGGTATGATGCGAAAGGCAGACTTTATGTCGCATTTCGCCATCAGGGCCCCCCTCCCGTTACTCCGGATCATCTGCACGGCTGAGTCAAAAGAAGCATATTTGACAGAACTCAGATGATCAGGTATGTGATCGTTCACGGAATCACCCCTGGGGAAAGATAAATTGTGGATTAATCTGAATTCACCTGGTTGCTTTTTAGGCACAATTGCAAGGGGTGAAATTCTCAGATTTTTGATTGGTATGTCATCGAAGGGACCTAACACCCTGCCAGCAGCTACTTCTTTCAGAATTTTTTCCTGAACCAGCGATTCCATGGAAGATACGGAGCTTTGATTCCGTGCAAAAAAGGCAGTCCTAGGGCCTTCAAAAGGAATGCGGAAGCCCTGTGAAAAACCTGCTTCTAAAATTGCAGCATCCTGCCTATTAGGGTATACCGCTAACCAAAGCTTTAAAGGAACTATTCTAATTGGGCTGGGTCCCTTTTGTTGTAGGCGGCTGAGGAGGGCCGCCGGGCTTTCTGCCCCCGTGACCGTCCTTGTGACCACCGCGGCCTCCCTTAGCTCTTGGGCAAAGGGAAGAGGGATGTAATCCCCCACAAATGGTGCATTCGTGTTTGAACTTACAAGGGGTCCTGAAGCACATACCCCGTAAACTGTAATCCCAGCAGGGCAAGCGGGATTGAACCCCTTGCCCCGCCCCTGCTCTAACGCCTGGTGCGGGTTGATGTTTAGCTACGATATGTCCGCTATCAGCCCTTTCCCCGAAAGTGGGCCTAGCCGGGGCCATAAATTGAAGCCATAGATCTTGGTCTCTTGCATCCCACAGGACAGAATGGTCAAAGGCTGCCTTTTTCCTAAATTCCTCATCGTAAATGAGCCAGGCACCACCCTCGTATTCGGTGTACGCTCGGTAAATAATATCGAGGTACTTGGTTAAGATGCATCCTCTCTCTGGATATCTCTGCTGAATGACTCCCATGTATATCAAGTACCCGGGTAACCAATTAGCCCAGGTTCTGGCGACCTTCCTTCTACTGAGCCGCTCAAACTCCTTTTCCCCAATCCTATCTTTTTCTTTAGGCTCTAACTCCCTGTACAATAGTGCAAAGAGATCGATAAATTCTCCTCTCAAAATCTTTTCGCGTGTAGCGGGGAGTAAGTAATACCCCAGTGGTGTAGTGGAATTACCTTTCGGAATTGCTTGTCTATCAATTCCGGCCAAAGGATCCTTAACTGCGATTTTAGGTGGAGTTATCATGGCTGACAAATCACCAGCAGGGCCCCGCCATACAGCGGCGCAAGCCTCGCCTGTTTGGGTTGCACGACCCTCAGTCACCACGTCAGCAGATGCTATGGGAGTGTCCCGGGCCCCTGTCGGAACTGTTAGTTCCTTGCCCTGTGCCGCCATTCCCTGAGCAGCATTCTCAACGGCCCCAGGGTTGGCAGAAACACCAGCAGAGATGCCTGCTGTTAAGGAAGATGCCTCTGTCAGCTCCTGATCAGGGACGCCCGTAATTCCTATCTCTGTGTTCTGCCTGGCTGTGTCGGTCAAAGCAACTGCTGGAGCTGCAGATATGGTCACGGGCAACCCCGTCCCCATTGAATTATTGTCTTCCTGTGAAGTCCCAATGTTCATACTACTGGATGCTTGGCCTAAGACTGCGGTTGGTGCTGTAACCGAACTGAGGCCATGGATCCCCTGTAAGTGTGGTAATGTAACCCCCGGGATCCAAGGATACCAACCCCAGGGAGGTATTGGTGTGTGGTGCTGACTAATGTGTTGTCCTGTTGTGCCAGGACTGGCCGTTGTGTCGTAGAACGTACCTGGCATGAGTAAAGCTGGTGTATCAGATGCAGTGTCAAGAGCAGGCAAGGGTTGACTTGGGTTACAGTCCTGTGCAACTTCTTGACTAGTTTCCTGCTGAGGCTGGCCAACCTGGCTGGTAGATGCTTCTAATGCGTCCATCCTGCTAGCGAGAGATTGCAACAGATTATCATGTGTTCTTTTGCGCGTGCGTAAGCCAGCGCTACCTTGTACCGCAGAGGGGGGCGGTACAGGGGGCACATTCAACCCTCTCTCTTTTTCCATTGCCTGA
>NC_086171.1:73063437-73070937 GCF_023053635.1 Elgaria multicarinata webbii | reverse complement strand
GTTTCACCTTGTCCGTCGGCTGCAGGCCCGGGTCTGCAGCCGACTTGGGCGGAGGGGGGCCCGCGTCGGTGGGTTGGGGGTGCAGGGGGACCTTCTCTAGGCTCGCCGCCGCTCGAACTGCGGCAGCGGCGAGGGCAGAGAAGGACCGCGCCGCTGGTGTGTGTGTGTGTGTGTGCGTGAGTGTGTGATTGATTACCTGGTCTCCGCTGCTGCCAACTGCGGCAGCGGCCGGAGGCTAGGCAATCAATCAATCACACACACACAGACACACACACACTCACCAGCGGCGCTTCCCGGCCAGGGTAGCCGCCGCCGCCCCCCCCCCCCCCACGCGCGCACGCCGGAGGAGAGCAGGGACTTACCTTGCTTTCTTCCTCGTGGCTGGTCTGGCCGGAAATGTACTTCCCTGCCGGAAGTGACGTCACTTCCTTTTCCGGCAGGGAAGTACATTTCCGGCCAGACCCAGCCACGAGGAAGAAAGCAAGGTAAGTCCCTGCTCTCCTCCGGCGTGCGCGCGTGGGGGGGGGGGGGGGCGGCGGCGGCCCCTCCTCTCTCCCGGCGCGGCGTGGGGGTGGGGGGCGGGGGGGGGCGGCGGCGGGGGTGGGGGGTGGGGCGGCGGCGGCGGCGGCGGCAGATGAGGGTAGGCCGGGCCGCCCTGCGCCGGAGGGGTTTGGGGCCTTCTCTAGCCCCGCCGCCACTGCCTCCGCGGCGGCGGCGGCTGGGTCAGAGAAGGCCCCAAACCGCTCCGGCGCATGGCGGCCCGGCCTACCCTCAGTGGGGAGTGTGGGGGGGGGGGCGGCGGCGGCGGCTGTAGATGAGGGTAGGCCGGGCCGCATTGCGCCGGAGGGGTTTGGGGCCTTCTCAAGCCCCGCCGCCACTGCCTCCGCGGCGGCGGCGGCTGGGTCAGAGAAGGCCCCAAACCGCTCCGGCGCATGGCGGCCCGGCCTACCCTCAGTGGGGAGTGTGGGGGGGGGGGCGGCGGCGGCGGCTGTAGATGAGGGTAGGCCGGGCCGCATTGCGCCGGAGGGGTTTGGGGCCTTCTCAAGCCCCGCCGCCACTGCCTCCGCGGCGGCGGCGGCTGGGTCAGAGAAGGCCCCAAACCCCTCCGGCGCATGGCGGCCCGGCCTACCCTCAGTGGGGGGTGTGGGGGGGGGCAGCGGCGGCGGCTGTAGATGAGGGTAGGCCGGGCCGCATTGCACCGGAGGGGTTTGGGGCCTTCTCTAGCCCCGCCGCCACTGCCTCCGCGGCGGCGGCGGCTGGGTCAGAGAAGGCCCCAAACCGATCCGGCGCATGGCGGCCCGGCCTACCCTCAGTGGGGAGTGTGGGGGGGGGGCGGCGGCGGCGGCTGTAGATGAGGGTAGGCCGGGCCGCATTGCGCCGGAGGGGTTTGGGGCCTTCTCAAGCCCCGCCGCCACTGCCTCCGCGGCGGCGGCGGCTGGGTCAGAGAAGGCCCCAAACCCCTCCGGCGCATGGCGGCCCGGCCTACCCTCAGTGGGGGGTGTGGGGGGGGGGGCAGCGGCGGCGGCTGTAGATGAGGGTAGGCCGGGCCGCATTGCGCCGGAGGGGTTTGGGGCCTTCTCAAGCCCCGCCGCCACTGCCTCCGCGGCGGCGGCGGCTGGGTCAGAGAAGGCCCCAAACCCCTCCGGCGCATGGCGGCCCGGCCTACCCTCAGTGGGGGGGGGTGTGGGGGGGGGGGCGGCGGCAGATGAGGGTAGGCCGGGCCGCCCTGCGCAAGAGGGGTTTGGGGCCTTCTCAAGCCCCGCCACCACTGCCTGCGCCTTAGATCCAGCGGGGGGCGGTGGCGGCGGGGCGAGAGTAGGCCACGCCGGTGCGATGGGGAGGGGAATGGAGGGGGCCCTAGCCGTGGGGGGGGAGAGAGGAGGGACTCACCTTCTTCCTCCTTCTAGGTCTGTCGGGAAATGGAGTTCTCTGACGTAAACAGAAGTGTCGCAAAGGCCTATTGCGTCACCTCTGTTTACGGCAGGGAATTCCATTTCCCGACAGACCTGGAAGGAGGAAGATGGTGAGTGCTGGTGTGCGGCGCGGGTGGGGTGGGGTAGCTTCGCTTCCTGGCCCCGCCACCGCTGGTGTAGATCCTGCGGCGCCGGCGGTGGGGCCAGGGTGGCCCCCCCAGGGTGGGGGGGTTCCCTGTATCTTTAATAGTTGCATAGAAAAGGGAATTTCAGCAGGTGTCATTTGTATGCATGTAGCACCTGCTGAAGTTCCCTCTTCATCACAACAGTTAAAGCTGCAGGAGCCTTGCCTCTTTTGTATCTGGTGAAGACGGCAGGGTTCCTGCAGCTTTAACTGTTGTGACAAAGAGGGAATTTCACCAGGTTCTCCATATATACAAATGACACCTGCTGAAATTCCCTTTTCTAGGCAACTGTTAAAAATGCAGGAGCCCTGTTTTCCTTTCCATGTGGCTAGGGAGGCCATATGCAAAAGAGTACAGGGCTCCTGTATTTTTAATAGTTGCATAGAAAAGGGAATTTCAGCAGGTGTCATTTGTATATATGGAGAACCTGGTGAAATTCCCTCTTCGTCACAACAGTTAAAGCTGCAGGAGCCTTGCCTCTTTTGTATCTGGTGAAGACGGCAGGGTTCCTGCAGCTTTAACTGTTGTGACAAAGAGGGAATTTCACCAGGTTCTCCATATATACAAATGACACCTCCTGAAATCCCCTTTTCTAGGCAACTGTTAAAAATGCAGGAGCCCTGTTTTCCTTTCCATGTGGCTAGGGAGGCCATATGCAAAAGAGTACAGGGCTCCTGTATTTTTAATAGTTGCATAGAAAAGGGAATTTCAGCAGGTGTCATTTGTATATATGGAGAACCTGGTGAAATTCCCTCTTCGTCACAACAGTTAAAGCTGCAGGAGCTATACTAGAGTGACTAGATGTGTAAGAGGGCAGGGTTCCTGCAGCTTTAACTGTTGTGACAAAGAGGGAATTTCACCAGGTTCTCCATATATACAAATGACACCTGCTGAAATTCCCTTTTCTAGGCAACTGTTAAAAATGCAGGAGCCCTGTTTTCCTTTCCATGTGGCTAGGGAGGCCATATGCAAAAGAGTACAGGGCTCCTGTATTTTTAATAGTTGCATAGAAAAGGGAATTTCAGCAGGTGTCATTTGTATATATGGAGAACCTGGTGAAATTCCCTCTTCGTCACAACAGTTAAAGCTGCAGGAGCCTTGCCTCTTTTGTATCTGGTGAAGACGGCAGGGTTCCTGCAGCTTTAACTGTTGTGACAAAGAGGGAATTTCACCAGGTTCTCCATATATACAAATGACACCTCCTGAAATCCCCTTTTCTAGGCAACTGTTAAAAATGCAGGAGCCCTGTTTTCCTTTCCATGTGGCTAGGGAGGCCATATGCAAAAGAGTACAGGGCTCCTGTATTTTTAATAGTTGCATAGAAAAGGGAATTTCAGCAGGTGTCATTTGTATATATGGAGAACCTGGTGAAATTCCCTCTTCGTCACAACAGTTAAAGCTGCAGGAGCCTTGCCTCTTTTGTATCTGGTGAAGACGGCAGGGTTCCTGCAGCTTTAACTGTTGTGACAAAGAGGGAATTTCACCAGGTTCTCCATATATACAAATGACACCTCCTGAAATCCCCTTTTCAAGGCAACTGTTAAAAATGCAGGAGCCCTGTTTTCCTTTTCATGTGGCTAGGGAGGCCATATGCAAAAGAGTATAGGGCTCCTGTATCTTTAATAGTTGCATAGAAAAGGGAATTTCAGCAGGTGTCATTTGTATGCATGTAGCACCTGCTGAAGTTCCCTCTTCATCACAACAGTTAAAGCTGCAGGAGCCTTGCCTCTTTTGTATCTGGTGAAGACGGCAGGGTTCCTGCAGCTTTAACTGTTGTGACAAAGAGGGAATTTCACCAGGTTCTCCATATATACAAATGACACCTGCTGAAATTCCCTTTTCTAGGCAACTGTTAAAAATGCAGGAGCCCTGTTTTCCTTTCCATGTGGCTAGGGAGGCCATATGCAAAAGAGTACAGGGCTCCTGTATTTTTAATAGTTGCATAGAAAAGGGAATTTCAGCAGGTGTCATTTGTATATATGGAGAACCTGGTGAAATTCCCTCTTCGTCACAACAGTTAAAGCTGCAGGAGCCTTGCCTCTTTTGTATCTGGTGAAGACGGCAGGGTTCCTGCAGCTTTAACTGTTGTGACAAAGAGGGAATTTCACCAGGTTCTCCATATATACAAATGACACCTCCTGAAATCCCCTTTTCTAGGCAACTGTTAAAAATGCAGGAGCCCTGTTTTCCTTTTCATGTGGCTAGGGAGGCCATATGCAAAAGAGTACAGGGCTCCTGTATCTTTAATAGTTGCATAGAAAAGGGAATTTCAGCAGGTGTCATTTGTATATATGGAGAACCTGGTGAAATTCCCTCTTCGTCACAACAGTTAAAGCTGCAGGAGCCTTGCCTCTTTTGTATCTGGTGAAGACGGCAGGGTTCCTGCAGCTTTAACTGTTGTGACAAAGAGGGAATTTCACCAGGTTCTCCATATATACAAATGACACCTGCTGAAATTCCCTTTTCTAGGCAACTGTTAAAAATGCAGGAGCCCTGTTTTCCTTTCCATGTGGCTAGGGAGGCCATATGCAAAAGAGTACAGGGCTCCTGTATTTTTAATAGTTGCATAGAAAAGGGAATTTCAGCAGGTGTCATTTGTATATATGGAGAACCTGGAGAAATTCCCTCTTCGTCACAACAGTTAAAGCTGCAGGAGCCTTGCCTCTTTTGTATCTGGTGAAGACGGCAGGGTTCCTGCAGCTTTAACTGTTGTGACAAAGAAGGAATTTCACCAGGTTCTCCATATATACAAATGACACCTCCTGAAATCCCCTTTTCTAGGCAACTGTTAAAAATGCAGGAGCCCTGTTTTCCTTTTCATGTGGCTAGGGAGGCCATATGCAAAAGAGTACAGGGCTCCTGTATCTTTAATAGTTGCATAGAAAAGGGAATTTCAGCAGGTGTCATTTGTATGCATGTAGCACCTGCTGAAGTTCCCTCTTCATCACAACAGTTAAAGCTGCAGGAGCCTTGCCTCTTTTGTATCTGGTGAAGACGGCAGGGTTCCTGCAGCTTTAACTGTTGTGACAAAGAGGGAATTTCACCAGGTTCTCCATATATACAAATGACACCTGCTGAAATTCCCTTTTCTAGGCAACTGTTAAAAATGCAGGAGCCCTGTTTTCCTTTCCATGTGGATAGGGAGGCCATATGCAAAAGAGTACAGGGCTCCTGTATTTTTAATAGTTGCATAGAAAAGGGAATTTCAGCAGGTGTCATTTGTATATATGGAGAACCTGGTGAAATTCCCTCTTCGTCACAACAGTTAAAGCTGCAGGAGCCTTGCCTCTTTTGTATCTGGTGAAGACGGCAGGGTTCCTGCAGCTTTAACTGTTGTGACAAAGAGGGAATTTCACCAGGTTCTCCATATATACAAATGACACCTCCTGAAATCCCCTTTTCTAGGCAACTGTTAAAAATGCAGGAGCCCTGTTTTCCTTTTCATGTGGCTAGGGAGGCCATATGCAAAAGAGTACAGGGCTCCTGTATCTTTAATAGTTGCATAGAAAAGGGAATTTCAGCAGGTGTCATTTGTATATATGGAGAACCTGGTGAAATTCCCTCTTCGTCACAACAGTTAAAGCTGCAGGAGCCTTGCCTCTTTTGTATCTGGTGAAGACGGCAGGGTTCCTGCAGCTTTAACTGTTGTGACAAAGAGGGAATTTCACCAGGTTCTCCATATATACAAATGACACCTCCTGAAATCCCCTTTTCTAGGCAACTGTTAAAAATGCAGGAGCCCTGTTTTCCTTTTCATGTGGCTAGGGAGGCCATATGCAAAAGAGTACAGGGCTCCTGTATCTTTAATAGTTGCATAGAAAAGGGAATTTCAGCAGGTGTCATTTGTATGCATGTAGCACCTGCTGAAGTTCCCTCTTCATCACAACAGTTAAAGCTGCAGGAGCCTTGCCTCTTTTGTATCTGGTGAAGACGGCAGGGTTCCTGCAGCTTTAACTGTTGTGACAAAGAGGGAATTTCACCAGGTTCTCCATATATACAAATGACACCTGCTGAAATTCCCTTTTCTAGGCAACTGTTAAAAATGCAGGAGCCCTGTTTTCCTTTTCATGTGGCTAGGGAGGCCATATGCAAAAGAGTACAGGGCTCCTGTATTTTTAATAGTTGCATAGAAAAGGGAATTTCAGCAGGTGTCACTTGTATGTATGCAGCACCTGGTGAAATTCTCTCTTCATCACAGCAATTAAAGTCACAGGAGCCTTGCCTCTTTTGTATCTGTTCAAGATGGCAGGGTTCCTGCAGCTTTAACTGTTGTGACGAAGAGGGAATTTCACCAGGTTCTCCATATATACAAATGGCACCTCCTGAAATCCCCTTTTCTAGGCAACTGTTAAAAATGCAGAAGCCCTGTTTTCCTTTTCATGTGGTTAGGGAGACCATATGCAAAAGAGTACAGGGCTCCTGTATCTTTAACAGTTGCATAGAAAAGGGAATTTCAGCAGAGGGGAACCTGGTGAAGTTCCCTCTTCATCACAACAGTTAAAGCTGCAGGAGCCTTGCCTCTTTTGTATCTGATGAAGACGGCAGGGTTCCTGCAGCTTTAACTGTTGTGACGAAGAGGGAATTTCACCAGGTTCTCCATATATACAAATGACACCTGCTGAAATTCCCTTTTCTATGCAACTGTTAAAGATACAGGAGCCCTGTTTTCCTTTTCATGTGGCTAGGGAGGCCATATGCAAAAGAGTACAGGGCTCCTGTATCTTTAACAGTTGCATAGAAAAGGGAATTTCAGCAGAGGGGAACCTGGTGAAGTTCCCTCTTCATCACACCAGTTAAAGGTGCAGGAGAAAAATATATTTTTTACTTAATTAACATTAAAGAATGCACAATGGTTGTGCATTCTTTAATGTTAATTAAGTAAAAAATATAATTTTTTTACAGTTATATTTATAAATATAAATTTCAGCAGATATCATTTGTATATATGGAGAACCTGGTGAAATTTCCTCTTCATCACAACAGTGAAAGCTGCAGGAGCCTTGCCCTCTTTTAAATGGAGTCACTCTAGTACAGCTCCTGCAGATTTCACTGATGTGATGAAGAGGGAATTTCACCAGGTGCTGTATGAATACAAGTGACACCTGCTGAAATTCCCTTTTCTATGCAACTGTAAAAGAGGCAGGAGCCCTGTACTCCTTTGCATATGGTCACAAGGTGGGGCTGGTGACTCCGACGTCAGTGGGTCTATGAATCCGTGGGTATATGCATAGAATTGTAGGATTTTATGTCTAACCTTGCATAGGATTGTAGGATTTATGTACCCATGGATTCACTGACATCGGAGTCACCAGCCCCCTGCCCGTGACCATATGAAAAGGAGCACAGGGCTCCTGTATCTTTAACAGTTGCATAGAAAAGGGAATTTCAGCAGGTGTCATTTG